>NC_140589.1:1943427726-1943440226 GCF_964204655.1 Triturus cristatus
CAGCAAACTCGGAGAAAAAGGACCATCGGGAAGGGGCTGAGAGGCAGGAGCGTCCCTGGGCCCCTGGGGGCCCCGGTGGGAGGACCCCGGGTCTGCCTTCCCCCGTCTCGGGATCACCGGACCTCACGGAGCTCTGACCCAGCAAACTAGGAGAAAAAGGACCATCGGGAAGGGGCTGAGAGGCAGGAGCGTACCCAGGCCCCTGGGGGCCCGGGTCTGCCTTCCCCCGTCTCGGGATCGCCGGACCTCACGGGGCTCTGACCCAGAAAACTCGGAGAAAAAGGACCATCGGGAAGGGGCTGAGAGGCAGGAGCGTACCCGGGCCCCTGGGGGCCCCGGCGGGCGGGCCCCGGGTCTGCCTTCCCCCGTCTCGGGATCGCCGGACCTCACGGGGCTCTGACCCAGCAAACTCGGATAAAAAGGACCATCGGGAAGGGGCTGAGAGGCAGGAGCGTACCCGGGCCCCTGGGGGCCCCGGCAGGCGGGCCCCGGGTCTGCCTTCCCCCGTCTCGGGATCGCCGGACCTCACGGGGCTCTGACCCAGCAAACTCGGAGAAAAAGGACCATCGGGAAGGGGCTGAGAGGCAGGAGCGTACCCGGGCCTCTCGGGGCCCCGGCGGTCGGCCCCGGGTCTGCCTTCCCTCGTCTCGGGATCGCCGGACCTCACAGAGCTCTGACCCAGCAAACTCGGAGAAAAAGGACCATCGGGAAGGGGCTGAGAGGCAGGAGCGTACCCGGGCCCCTGGGGGCCCTAGCAGGCGAGCCCCGGGTCAGCCTTCCCCCGTCTCGGGATCGCCGGACCTCACGGGGCTCTGACCCAGCAAACTCAGAGAAAAAGGACCATCGGGAAGGGGCTGAGAGGCAGGAGCGTACCCAGGCCCCTGGGGGCCCCGTCGGGCGGGCCCCGGGTCTGCCTTCCCCCGTCTCGGGATCGCCGGACCTCACGGGGCTCTGACCCGGCTAACTCGGAGAAAAAGGACCATCGGGAAGGGGCTGAGAGGCAGGAGCGTACCCGGGCCCCTGGGGGCCCCAGCGGGCGGGCCCCGGGTCTGCCTTCCCCCGTCTCGGGATCGCCGGACCTCACGGAGCTCTGAACCAGCAAACTCGGAGAAAAAGGACCATTGGGAAGGGGCTGAGAGGCAGGAGCGTACCCGGGCCCCTGGGGGCCCCGGCAGGCGAAACCCGGGTCTGCCTTCCCCCGTCTCGGGATCGCCGGACCTCACAGGGCTCTGACCCAGCAAATTCGGAGAAAAAGGACCATCGGGAAGGGGCTGAGAGGCAGGAGCGTACCCAGGCCCCTGGGGGCCCCGGCGGGCGGGCCCCGGGTCTGCCTTCCCCCGTCTCGGGATCGCCGGACCTTACGGGGCTCTGACCCAGCAAACTCGGAGAAAAAGGACCATCGGGAAGGGGCTGAGAGGCAGGAGCGTACCCGGGCCCCTGGGGGCCCCAGCGGGTGGGCCCCGGGTCTGCCTTCCCCCGTCTCGGGATCACCGGACCTCACAGAGCTCTGACCCAGCAAACTCGTAGAAAAAGGACCATCGGGAAGGGGCTGAGAGGCAGGAGCGTACCCGGGCCCCTGGGGGCCCCGGCGGGCGGGCCCCGTGTCTGCCTTCCCACGTCTCGGGATCGCCGGACCTCACGGAGCTCTGACCCAGCAAACTGGGAGAAAAAGGACCATCGGGAAGGGGCTGAGAGGCAGGAGCGTACCCGGGCCCCTGGGGGCCCCGGCGGGCGGGCCCCGGGTCTGCCTTCCCCATCTCGGGATCGCCGGACCTCACGGAGCTCTGACCCAGCAAACTCGGAGAAAAAGGAACATCGGGAAGGGGCTGAGAGGCAGGAGCGTACCCGGGCCCCTGGTGGCCCCGGCGGGGGGCCCCGGGTCTGCCTTCCCCCGTCTCGGGATCGCCGGACCTCACGGGGCTCTGACCCAGCAAACTCAGAGAAAAAGGACCATCGGGAAGGGGCTGAGAGGCAGGAGCGCACCCGGGCTCCTGGGGGCCCCGACAGGCGGGCCCCGGGTCTGCCTTCCTCCGTCTCGGGATCGCCGGACCTCACGGGGCTCTGACCCAGCAAACTCGGAGAAAAAGGACCATTGGGAAGGGGCTGAGAGGCAGGAGCGTACCCGGGCCCCTGGGGGCCCCGGAAGGCTGCCCCCGGGTCTGCCTTCCCCCGTCTCGGAATCGCCGGACTTCACGGGGCTCTGACCTAGCAAACTCGGAGAAAAAGGACCATCGGGAAGGGGCTGAGAGGCAGTAGCGTGCCCGGGTCCCTGGGGGCCCCGGCGGGCAGGCCCCGGGTCTGCCTTCCCCCGTCTCGGGATCGCCGGACCTCACGGGGCTCTGACCCAGCAAACTCGGAGAAAAAGGACCATCGGGAAGGGGCTGAGAGGCAGGAGCGTACCTGAGCCCCTGGGGGCCCCGGCGGGCGGGCCCCGGGTCTGCCTTCACCTGTCTCGGGATCGCCGGACCTCACGAGGCTCTGACCCAGCAAACTCGGAGAAAAAGGACCATCGGGAAGGGGCTAAGAGGCAGGAGCATACCCGGGCCCCTGGGGGCCCCGGCGGGCGGGCCCCGGGTCTGCCTTCCCCCGTCTCGTGATCACCGGACCTCACGGAGCTCTGACCCAGCAAACTCGGAGAAAAAGGACCATCGGGAAGGGGCTGAGAGGCAGGAGCGTCCCCGGGCCCCTGGGGGCCCTGGTGGGCGGGCCCCGGGTCTGCCTTCCCCCGTCTCGGGATCACCGGACCTCACGGAGCTCTGACCCAGCAAACTCGAAGAAAAAGGACCATTGGGAAGGGGCTGAGAGGCAGGAGCGTACCCAGGCCCCTGGGGGCCCCGGCGGGCGGGCCCCGGGTCTGCCTTCCCCCGTCTCGGGATCGCCGGCCCTCACGTAGCTCTGACCCAGCAATCTCGGAGAAAAAGGACCATCGGGAAGGGGCTGAAAGGCAGGAGCGTACCCGGGCCCCTGGGGGCCCCGGCGGGCGGGCCCTGGGTCTGCCTTCCCCCGTCTCAGGATCGCCGGACTTCACGTGGCTCTGACCCAGCAAACTGGGAGAAAAAGGACCATCGGGAAGGGGCTGAGAGGCAGGAGCGTGCCCGGGCCCCCGGGGGCCCCAGCGGGCGGGACCCGGGTCTGCCTTCCCACGTCTCGGGATCAACGGACTTCACGGAGCTCTGACCCAGCAAACTCAGAGAAAAAGGACCATCGGGAAGGGGGCTGAGAGGCAGATGTGCGTACCCGGGCCCCTGGGGGCCCCGCTTCGGGCGGGCCCAGGTGCTGCCTGCCCCTGTCTCGGGATCCACGAACCTCACGGGGCTCTGAGCCAGAAAACTCAGAGAGAAAAGACCATCGGAAAGGGGCTGAGAGGCAGGAGCGTACCTGAGCCCCTGGGGGCCCCAGCGGGCGGGCCCCGTGTCTGCCTTCCCACGTCTCGGGATCGCCGGACCTCACGGAGCTCTGACCCAGCAAACTGGGAGAAAAAGGACCATCGGGAAGGGGCTGAGAGGCAGGAGCGTACCCGGGCCCCTGGGGGCCCCGGCGGGCGGGCCCCGGGTCTGCCTTCCCCATCTCGGGATCGCCGGACCTCACGGAGCTCTGACCCAGCAAACTCGGAGAAAAAGGAACATCGGGAAGGGGCTGAGAGGCAGGAGCGTACCCGGGCCCCTGGTGGCCCCGGCGGGGGGCCCCGGGTCTGCCTTCCCCCGTCTCGGGATCGCCGGACCTCACGGGGCTCTGACCCAGCAAACTCAGAGAAAAAGGACCATCGGGAAGGGGCTGAGAGGCAGGAGCGCACCCGGGCTCCTGGGGGCCCCGACAGGCGGGCCCCGGGTCTGCCTTCCTCCGTCTCGGGATCGCCGGACCTCACGGGGCTCTGACCCAGCAAACTCGGAGAAAAAGGACCATTGGGAAGGGGCTGAGAGGCAGGAGCGTACCCGGGCCCCTGGGGGCCCCGGAAGGTTGCCCCCGGGTCTGCCTTCCCCCGTCTCGGAATCGCCGGACTTCACGGGGCTCTGACCTAGCAAACTCGGAGAAAAAGGACCATCGGGAAGGGGCTGAGAGGCAGTAGCGTGCCCGGGTCCCTGGGGGCCCCGGCGGGCAGGCCCCGGGTCTGCCTTCCCCCGTCTCGGGATCGCCGGACCTCACGGGGCTCTGACCCAGCAAACTCGGAGAAAAAGGACCATCGGGAAGGGGCTGAGAGGCAGGAGCGTACCTGAGCCCCTGGGGGCCCCGGCGGGCGGGCCCCGGGTCTGCCTTCACCTGTCTCGGGATCGCCGGACCTCACGAGGCTCTGACCCAGCAAACTCGGAGAAAAAGGACCATCGGGAAGGGGCTAAGAGGCAGGAGCATACCCGGGCCCCTGGGGGCCCCGGCGGGCGGGCCCCGGGTCTGCCTTCCCCCGTCTCGTGATCACCGGACCTCACGGAGCTCTGACCCAGCAAACTCGGAGAAAAAGGACCATCGGGAAGGGGCTGAGAGGCAGGAGCGTCCCCGGGCCCCTGGGGGCCCTGGTGGGCGGGCCCCGGGTCTGCCTTCCCCCGTCTCGGGATCACCGGACCTCACGGAGCTCTGACCCAGCAAACTCGAAGAAAAAGGACCATTGGGAAGGGGCTGAGAGGCAGGAGCGTACCCAGGCCCCTGGGGGCCCCGGCGGGCGGGCCCCGGGTCTGCCTTCCCCCGTCTCGGGATCGCCGGCCCTCACGTAGCTCTGACCCAGCAATCTCGGAGAAAAAGGACCATCGGGAAGGGGCTGAAAGGCAGGAGCGTACCCGGGCCCCTGGGGGCCCCGGCGGGCGGGCCCTGGGTCTGCCTTCCCCCGTCTCAGGATCGCCGGACTTCACGTGGCTCTGACCCAGCAAACTGGGAGAAAAAGGACCATCGGGAAGGGGCTGAGAGGCAGGAGCGTGCCCGGGCCCCCGGGGGCCCCAGCGGGCGGGACCCGGGTCTGCCTTCCCACGTCTCGGGATCAACGGACTTCACGGAGCTCTGACCCAGCAAACTCAGAGAAAAAGGACCATCGGGAAGGGGGCTGAGAGGCAGATGTGCGTACCCGGGCCCCTGGGGGCCCCGCTTCGGGCGGGCCCAGGTGCTGCCTGCCCCTGTCTCGGGATCCACGAACCTCACGGGGCTCTGAGCCAGAAAACTCAGAGAGAAAAGACCATCGGAAAGGGGCTGAGAGGCAGGAGCGTACCTGGGCCCCTGGGGGCCCCAGCGGGCGGGCCCCGGGTCTGCCTTCCCCTGATTCAGAATCGCCAAACCTCACTTTGGTCTGACTGACCCTCTCCCTTTCTTGTAATTCGTGCGCACGAGGTGACAGAGGGGACCCTAGGCGCGAATGTACACGACCTCCTGGAGCCCTCGCTGGGATCCCTGTTTCAGAATCGCCAGACCCTCATGGAGGGCCTTCGCTGGGATCCGGGAGGCAAATGGGCCCTCATCGAAACTTCCAGGCAAGCTCGGCCATCTGGTCGCCCCATAGGAAAGCATTGTGCGCGACCAGATGGCCGAAGAGACGTGCGCGACCAGATGGCCGAAGGGAATTGCACGACCAGATGCCCGAGGGGAAAGCCGTGACCAGATGGCCGAGGGGAAAGGGGAATGGGGGCCTCCCTTCCCGGGGCCCCCAGGGGCCTGCCGGAGCTCCTGAACCCAGACGAGCGAGGGGAGGCTCCCCGGACACAGCGGAACCCCGTCCCGGGCCTTTGGCAGTGCCGCAGGCCGGGGGACGGGGCCCGGGGACGGAGACCCCGACCCGGGGCCCGGCCTGGCCCCTGGACCTAGCCGGGGCCCGCAGGCGCAGGGAAAGCCTCCCCAGGCCCTCCTGACCCCGCCCCGGGCACCCTGCCACGCGGCAGGACCCAGGACAGAGCCCGGGGCGGGAAGGCCGCCCTCCCCGGGGCCCCCAGGGGCCCGGACGGAACTCTTGAACCCAGACGAGCGAGGGGAGGCTCCCCGGACACAACGGAACCCCGTCCCGGGCCTTTGGCAGGGCCGCAGGCCAGGAGACGGGGCTCGGGGACGGAGACCCCGACCCGGGGCCCGGCCGGGCCCCTGGACCCAGCCGGGGCCCCCGGGCCCGCAGGCGCAGGGGAACCCTCCCCGGGCCCTCCTGACCCTGCCCCGGGCACCCTAACACACGGCCGGACCCAGGACGGAGCCCGGGCTGGGCTGCAGGGCTCCGGGGCTGCAGGGCACCGGGGCTGCAGGGCTTCGGGGCTGCAGGGCTCCGGGCCTGCAGGCCTCCGGGGCTGCAGGGCTCCAGGCCTGCAGGGCTCCGGGCCTGCAGGGCTCCAGGGCTCCGGGCTGAAGGGCTCCAGGGCTGTAGGGCTTTGGGGCTGCAGGCCTCGGGGGACGCCCGGGGGACCCATGGAGCCCGTCCTGGGCACTTTGCCTCGCCGCGGGCTGGAGGAGGAAGCACCGGACGCCCCGGGGAAGTGTCGTCCGGGCTTGGCCCATAATAATAATAATAATAATACCGATATTTATATAGCGCGAACAGCTACCTCGCAAGGAGGTGTCCCGGCGCTGAGTGATCATTTTTTCCAGGCAGAATGGGCGGAGAAAGGGGAGGGAGTGTTTAGTTATTCTGGGAAAAGAGCCAAGTCTTTAGCTGCCTCTTAAAACTGGCTTCCGTTGGAGCCAATTGGATGTTGGCCGGTAGAGCGTTCCAGAGTGTCGCCGTGCAGGCAGAGAAGGATCTGCCTCCGAGTCTAGCTCTCCTGGCGCGGGGGATAGAAAGCTGGTGTCGTGAATTAGAGCGCAAGCATCTCTCCTGATAGTATCTGGGGAGTCTAAGCTTTAAATAGTTGGGACAGGTCCCCTTTTGGGCTCTAAACGCCAGAGTTAGAGCTTTAAACTTGATTCTGCAGGCTACAGGGAGCCAATGCAGATCGCGCAAGTGCGGAGAGACATGCTGTTTAAAAGGGATGTTTTTTAGCAGTCTCGCAGCCGCGTTCTGCACGATCTGCAATCGTTGCACCAGATATTTGGGTAGGCCAAGGTAGAGGCCGTTTGCGTAGTCCAGTCTGGAAGTGACTGTAGCATGGACCACCGTCTTGCGACAGTCTTCAGGCAGAAGGGACAGAAATTTGCGTAGGTTTCTTAGTTTATGGAGACAGCACGCAGAGACCTGCTGTATATGTGGAGAGAAGGAAAGACTCTCATCCCATCTTACTCCCAGATTTTTCGCATTAGTGCTGGGTAGAGGAGGGAAACCCATTTCGGAGGGCCACCACAGGCTTGGGGGGGGCCGAGTATGTTTGCCAAAGAAGATGACCTCCGTCTTACTCGCATTCAGTTTGAGTTTGTTTGCATTCATCCAATTGGCAACATCTCGCAAGCATCCCTTCATATTGCTGAAGGCTGCCTCTGAAACATCCGAGAAGGGGAAAATTAGTTGTGTGTCATCGGCGTATGAAATCGCCTTGACGCCCCATTTAGCAATAAGAGAAAAGAGTGGAGCCAGATAAATATTAAAAAGTAATGGACTGAGGGCCGAGCCCTGAGGGACACCACACCAGAGGGGTTTGGGTTTTGAAGAAAGGGGGCCCAAGGCTACTTTCTGGGTACGATCAGTGAGATAAGACTGTAGCCAGCCCAGAGCCTTATCTTCCAGGCCTGTGTTTTTTAGCCTTAACAGTAGCCTCCCATGATCCACAGTATCAAAAGCGGCAGATAGATCCAGGAGCACCAACATAGCCGATGCTCCTGAATCTAAAGACCACCTGATCAACTCAGCCACTTCTATCAGAGCGGTCTCGGTGCTAAAGCCCGCCCTGAAACCTGACTGGGTTTCATGCAGTATGTCTCTTTCTTCTATAAACCTGTTTAGTTGGCGTTGTATCAGTTTTTCGAGCATTTTGCCGGGGGCTGCCAACAGGGAGATTGGCCGGAGATTGCTAAGATCATCCGGGGCACCGTTTGGTTTCTTTTTTAAAGGCAGGAGTGTGGCATGTTTCCAACAATCGGGGAATAGACCTGTTGCAATGGATGTGTTCCAGATATGTAACAGTGAGGTGGTAATTGAGTCCGACATCATTTTCCAGAGCTTGGGCGGGCATGGGTCATCAGGAGCCCCTGATTTACATTTTTGTAGTTCCCTTTTGGCCTCGGCGAGGGAAATAGGGTGGAATTGAGCTAAGGCGGGGAGGGATGCCACATTATCATTTGTGTCGGACATGATTGTGGGCTCGGGACTGGTGAAGGTGTCGTAGACTTTCTCGATCTTTTTATCAAAAAAGACCGAGATGTCCTCGCAGAGTTTCTCCGACGGAGTCACTTCAGTTTCAATTGCACGAGGTTTAAAAAAGGATTGAACAATTTTAAAAACTTCTTTGCTAGATTGCTCAGCTTGCTGAATGGAGGACACAAAGAACAATTGTTTTGCTTTTTTTATGGATTTGTGGAAAACACGCAAGGCTTCTTTGTAGCAAATTTTTGCTGATATGGAATAGTTTATCCGCCAGAGACGCTCTAGTTTTTTGCAATGACTTTTTTCAGCCAATAGCTCAGTCGAGAACCATGGGGCCGAAGGGGATTCTCTGCGTGATGTAGCGATTTTTGCAGGCGCGATGGTATCCAACGTATTACCTATCCAAAGATTTAGAGCCACAGCGTCCGTGTTCACATCTAATGACAGAGTTGGAGTAGTAGCTGAGAGAGCAGGGCAGAGAGTCTCTGCTGATATATTAACCCAGTTTCTGCGAACATAGGATCGTCTCCCTTTTGTCTGGTGGTGGGAGGGGAGGGAGAAAGAAAAAGGGATTAAAAAGTGATCCGTCCAAAGCAATGGTTGTGCGGTTTTAGCTAAACAGTCTGGGATATTGGAAAATATCAGGTCCAACGTGTGGCCTGCCTTGTGCGTTGGTTCCGAGATCATTTGGAATAGATTCGCTGCTTCCAGTGTAGAAATAAGTTGGGTGGCTAGGGGGCAGTCTGGACTATCAATATGAACATTAAAATCGCCAACTGCAATAAAATGGGGGTGAACTATTGAGCTTTGGACTATAAGGTCCATCAGTTCGGCGGTATAGTTGGTATGGCAATCCGGAGGCCGATAGATAATCAGGCCGGCTAGGGACAAATGGGGGTTTATTTGAAAGCAGAAATGAAGCCCCTCAATGCCTGGGATGGAGGTAGGCGTTGAGGATGACAGTGTATATTTGTCTTTAAAAATAATCGCTACCCCACCACCCTTTTTATCATTTTCTCTGTTTGAGACGCTCATTTTGTAGCCTGGTGGGACAGCCAGTGAGATAGAAGCTACACTATCCACAGACAGCCATGTTTCTGTAAGAAATAGGGCGTCCCAATCGGAGTCCTCTAGTAGCAGCCAGATATCATCCGCATGCCTAGGGAGGGATCTGCAATTTAGTAGGGCGGCTTTAATAGTGATATCAGGGTGGTTAATCGGGGAGCCTGTTTTAGAATTTAAAAATACTGTTTTAGGGGGCGGAACGTCGCGAAGTGTCTTGTAGCACACCGGACATGATCGCGGTGGTGTAACGTTGGCCAGGTCATACCTGAGCGCATGACAGTGATTGTCTGTATTCAGAGCTAGTAATGCAGACCTAGACCAAACGATCCGCGTAGCGTCCCTACTCTTACCTACAGCGTGGCTGGCGCTGGTCGCGGTCCCGTCGCGGACGGGCGCAGACGGGCTTGCCTTAGGCGCGCCTTCGGCGCGCAAACGGCGCCCCCGCTGCGCCCGTCCGCTGCGCTTCCGGAATATACACATATTTTATAGTGGCGGGAGATGTAGTGAAGGGGGCGTGGCCTCACAAAAGGGGCGTGGCCTCAATCGACGCCAGGAATGGCGGCAGCGCTAAACTCCGCTGTGCACCTCTCGACGAGGAGTTGAGAGCCCTGTACTAAAGTGCCAGATAAGTGGTGAACACAAGGTAAATGTGTGACTCTCAAATAGTTTTAAAAAGGTTTTAAAAAATAGTATTAGAAACACCCTCCCGGCTTCCGCCTCAGGAGACCTAGAAAAGCAATTAACCGGCGCTTGTAGTCAGCGACCTTATATATGCTCCGAGGTTGTTGTTTTGCTTCGGTAAGGGGGCGTGGCCTCACAAAAGGGGCGTGGCCTCAATCGACGCCAGGAATGGCGGCAGCGCTAAACTCCGCTGTGCACCTCTCGACGAGGAGTTGAGAGCCCTGTACTAAAGTGCCACGAGGAGATAAGTGGTGAACACAAGGTAAATGTGTGACTCTCAAATAGTTTTAAAAAGGTTTTAAAAAATAGTATTAGAAACACCCTCCCGGCTTCCGCCTCAGGAGACCTAGAAAAGCAATTAACCGGCGCTTGTAGTCAGCGACCTTATATATGCTCCGAGGTTGTTGTTTTGCTTCGGTAAGGGGGCGTGGCCTCACAAAAGGGGCGTGGCCTCAATCGACGCCAGGAATGGCGGCAGCGCTAAACTCCGCTGTGCACCTCTCGACGAGGAGTTGAGAGCCCTGTACTAAAGTGCCACGAGGAGATAAGTGGTGAACACAAGGTAAATGTGTGACTCTCAAATAGTTTTAAAAAGGTTTTAAAAAATAGTATTAGAAACACCCTCCCGGCTTCCGCCTCAGGAGACCTAGAAAAGCAGGTCCATCTGGTCACCGCCTGAGAACCGCAATCCCCAGGAGGGGTGTCCCGGCATACCCTGCCCCTACCAATCCGGAGGAAGGCTACCCACCTTTCCTGTAACCCTCGCGCTCCGAGTGACGGAGGGGACCCTAGGTGCGGACGCGCCCGGCCTCCTGGAGCCCTGGCTGGGATCCGCGAGGCGAATGGACCCTCATCGGGACTTCCAGGCTGGCCCGTCCATCTGGTCGCCCCATTGGAAAGCATTGCGCGCGACCAGATGGCCGAGGGGAGAGGTGCAACCAGATGGACGGGACTGAAAGGACTCCCATCTGTCCAACCCCGAGCCTTCGCGCTAGGGTTCTTGCCTGCCCACGCCGGGCTCCGTGGCTGCAGGGCTCGGGGGCTGCAGGGCTCCGGGCCTGCAGGGCTCTGGGGCTGCAGGGCCTCGGGGCTGCAGGGCTGCAGGGCTCCGGGCCTGCAGGGCTCCAGGGCTGCAGGGCTCCGGGCCTGCAGGGCTCCGGGCCTGTAGGGCTCCGGGCCTGCAGGGCTCCGGGCCTGCAGGGCTCCAGGGCTCCGGGCTGAAGGGCTCCAGGGCTGCAGGGCTTTGGGGCTGCAGGCCTCGGGGGACGCCTGGGGGACCCATGGAGCCCGTCCTGGGCACTTTGCCTCGCCGCGGGCTGGAGGAGGAAGCACCGGAGGCCCCGGGGAAGTGTTGTCCGGGCTTGGCACATCTGGTCCCCGCCTGAGAACCGTCATCCCCAGGAGGGGTGTCCCGGCATACCCTGCCCCTACTAATCCGGAGGAAGGCTACCCACCTTTCTTGTAACCCTCGCGCTCCGAGTGACGGAGGGGACCCTAGGCGCGGACGCGCCCGGCCTCCTGGAGCCCTGGCTGGGATCCGCGAGGCAAATGGACCCTCATCGGGACTTCCAGGCTGGCCCGGCCATCTGGTCGCCGCATTGGAAAGCATTGCGCGCGACCCGATGGCCGACGGGAGAGGTGCAACCAGATGGACGGGACTGAAAGGACTCCCATCTGTCCAACCCCGAGCCTTCGTGCTAGGGTTCCCGCCTGCCCACGCAGGGCTCCATGGCTGCAGGGCTCGGGGGCTGCAGGGCTCCGGGCCTGCAGGGCTCCGGGGCTGCTGGGCTCCGGGGCTGCAGGGCTCTAGGCCTGCAGGGCTCCAGGGCTGCAGGGCTCCGGGACTGCAGGGCTCCGGGCCTGCAGGGCTCCAGGGCTCCGGGCTGAAGGGCTCCAGGGCTGCAGGACTTTGGGGCTGCAGGCCTCGGGGGACGCCCGGGGGACCCATGGAGCCCGTCCTGGGCACTTTGCCTCGCCGTGGGCTGGAGGAGGAAGCACCGGACGCCCCGGGGAAGTGTCGTCCGGGCTTGGCTCATCTGGTCCCCGCCTGAGAACCGCAATCCCCAGGAGGGGTGTCCCGGCATACCCTGCCCCTACTAATCCGGAGGAAGGATACCCACCTTTCTTGTAACCCTCACGCTCCGAGTGACGGAGGGGACCCTAGGCGCGGACGGGCCCAGCCTCCTGGAGCCCTGGCTGGGATCCGCGAGGCGAATGGACCCTCATCGGGACTTCCAGGCTGGCCCGGCCATCTGGTCGCCCAATTGGAAAGCATTGCGCGCGACCAGATGGCCGAGGGGAGAGGTGCAACCAGATGGACGGGACTGAAAGGACTCCCATCTGTCCAACCCCGAGCCTTCGCGCTAGGGTTCCCGACTGCCCACGCAGGGCTCCGTGGCTGCAGGGCTCAGGGGCTGCAGGGCTCCGGGCCAGCAGGGTTCCGGGGCTGCAGGGCTGCAGGGCTCCGGGGCTGCAGGGCTCCGGGCCTGCAGGGCTCCAGGGCTGCAGGGCTCCGGGCCTGCAGTAGGGGTGGGCGGAAAATTCCGTTCCGCCAGCGTAGCAGATA
>NC_140589.1:1943445226-1943452726 GCF_964204655.1 Triturus cristatus
CCACTATCGAGGCCAATATCAAAACTCTCATTTGAGAGGCAACTTCCAGGAACCTCCAACAGCCCAGAGGTTCCAGGAACCAGCACAACCACAGAGATATATCCGTACTCGTCACAACCAATATTGGAGAACTTAACCAAAATTCCAGTCTTCAATCTGTCGTCCCATCAAATGGACAACTTCACTGAAACAAACTCTTCTTACAAAGGGCCTTTCATTTGTTCCCTCCATGAATCTCAACAAATTCGAACTCATGAAGGACCTACATGTATTCTTCCGCAAAATACGACTAAATGTCTTCTTTCAAAATTCGATGGACTCTGTTCCCAATAATAACCTATCGGGACTGAAACCACCATCCAATTTCACACCCAACATTGAACAGGTGGGCAAAGAAGTGGAATGCTTTGAGAAGGCGGTCCTTAATAAAATCCAAAACGCCCTCACATTTACACCATATACTTCCGACAATATACCCAAAGAAGAAAAATTGGCACTGACTAAATTGAAACAGAATCCTGAAGTTACAATAAAACCATGTGATAAAGGAGGGGGGATTGTCATTTTCAACACCAATGACTATAAACTAAAGATGGACAATCTATTGAAATCCCCCCAACACTATACCAAGATTCTGAACAATCCTGAACCCAAACTCAAAATGAGAATTCTACGTCTTGTAGAAACTGCCATTGAACGGGGCGAAATCTGCCATCAAGAAGCAGAATATCTTACCCCTACATTCACTAGGTTCCCCATTATTTATGGGGTCCCTAAAACACATAAAAATCAAATTGATCCCCCTATGAGACCCATTGTCTCTACAATCGGGTCAGCGACAGAACCGTTGTCGAAATACATTGACACATTTTTACAACCAATGGTGACCAATTTGGAATCTTATGTCAAAGACACTGAACATTTTATATCTAAAATTGAGGGCCTTCATTTTAACCATCAAAAAGAATTCTTAGTGTCAATGGATATTGAATCCTTATATTCGAACATTCCACAGGAAGATGCCCTCACGGTCATCAAAGACATCCTGGAAACCCAGACGACACTACATAACAGCAAATTCCTCATTGACTGTCTTAAAACTGTCCTTGAGGAAAACTACTTTGAATTTGACGGAGACATCTATCATCAAATCAAAGGAGTTAGTATGGGGGCATCATGTGCCCCAAGTGTGGCTTGTCTATACATGGGGCACTTTGAAAAAAAGAACATTTACAATGAAGTGGCCCCATATTATGAGAATATCCGATATTGGGCACGCTTCATTGATGACATCTTTTTCGTGTGGCAGGGCGAAAGGGATAATCTAGATGAATTATTATCATGGATCAACTTGGCAGACCCCAATTTGAGATTTACTGCCCAGATCAGCAACACAAGTTTGGAATTCCTGGATGTGGCAGTTAAACACGAAAATGCCCAATTAAAAGTTACTCTATTTACCAAACCAACATCGAGAAACACTCTCCTTCATTTTGATAGTTTCCACCCGTCCAGCCAGAAAAACAGCATCCCATTTGGTCAATTTCTACGGTTGCGTAGAAATTGCACTTCAATTCAGGATTACCTTTACCACTCAGAAGCGATGAAACTCAAATTTACCCAAAGGGGATATCCCAAAAAAGTAGTACGCGATGCCTTCAAAAGAGCCCGCTACTACAATCGGGACACTCTGTTTATCCCCAAGGACAAAAAACAAACTGAACAACTGATATGTATCACCAAACACTCGTCATTTAACAACAGAATCCGACACATTGTTAATTCCCAGTGGCACTTACTTAATCTTGACGCTGATGCACCCAGGATCCCAAAACCTCTATTTGCCTTCAGACGCAACAAAAACTTGAGGAACCTGTTAGTTAAGGCCAAATACACAAGCCTTAAGACCCCACTTGTACAGAAATCCATTACGGGCAGCAAACCCGTTCGTGGCCACCACAAATGTGGAACATGCCATGCATGTGCAAACGCCATCGTTAGTGAAAAAATCAACTTTCGTCACCGTTCGGTAGAATTAGGTGAAATGACCAACTGCCGCACTTCGAATTGTATTTATGTCATCTTGTGTCCTTGCGAATAACCCTATGTCGGGGAAACTGCAAGGGAATGCAGGATACGGATTGGAGAGCACAAATCCAACATCAGACGGAACAACCTTTCAGCTCCACTCGTTCCTCATTGGAAAAAGGCAAATCACAATGAAAGTGATTTACGCTACACCAGCCTGGAAAAAATACAAAGCCACAAGGGCATTAACATCACTAACATCCGTAAAAAACGTGAGGTGTTCTGGATTTTCCTTCTTGATTCTCCAAAAAACGGCCTGAATGAATCACTACCATGGGAAAACGCGATTTTATAATCCTGTTTAACTGTGCTTTTGGCGATTTCTTAACTCTGTGGAATGTTTGCTTAGAAACCGATCTACCGGCAACATGCCCGAGACGTCGTTTTTCTCCCCTCGGGACTGATGTTGGTATCCAGCCAATCAGAGGACTTACTGGTCATCTTCTTTCATCTTCTTGACCTAGCTAGAGCGCCAATCGACGTTGTTATTCTTACAACTTTATCACATGTTCATTTACTTCACAGTCGTGTCGTCTCCCCATTGGTTTAAGGGCGTATTTAAAGATCTGGCGTTTCACTCGCGGTTCGCGCGGTTATCTGTTACGATAACCACTCACTCGGAACCTCGCTTTCCCTGCCCCACATCGGCTTGAGATATCAGGAAACCATCCTAAAGGTAAAGAAACAGACGCGCAGATTTTTTCCTTTTCCCCTTTGTCCTTGGCACTGTTTATTGTAATTTAACCAATTACATGATTATAATGTATATAACCCAGTGCGCCTTCACGATTTATTTGTGCAGCAACCAGGTTTACTGACTATATCCCTTTTCCCATTCTTTAGTTTAACCTCACCGCCCCGACAATTACCCATACCTCCATTCGAGCGGCTACTCCCGGGATTTATTGCCTATCGAACTCTCTGTGATACGACAACGTGTTCAGTTATCTCCCGAGCACCGTGCTTCTGATCACAAGGTACGACTGAATTTTCCGACTATTCATTGAAAACCGCAAGCAATTAGCGAGTTCTCTTAGTTCTGAAATGCAAACATTTAGCTTCACTCGCACCATATTGCAGCTGCGGAATAGATGTTCTAAGTTTCTAATTCCTAGCCCTCAGTTATACCTGTGTTATTCTGTCTTGTATCCAGCTTTCCAGCAATCAACGGAGTTAACTGTCTCCACTTACAGCAATTGGGGCAGCTCATCAGTCCTGAAGCTTCCCTGACCATAGCTTCCGCTGCGCATTTTGAAAGGCAAGCGGGATCTTTCCTGTTTTTTGTTATTTTGTTACATATCCAGCACAATTTGGGTTAAACAACCCCTAATTGGGTGCTTTTTCTTTTTATTTATGTTTTTTCTGATTTAGGACACTTATCCCAAGTGGATCTACCCACCACCTTTCTTGTGGTAGAAGCTTTACCCTATATGAGGTTCTGCTGAATTTTAAATTGGGCGAGGCCTTCAACTCATTTAATACATCAAACCATCATGTTTCTCTCCATTATGGGCTGTTGTTCTCTTTATGTTCTTCCGCACTATTTGCGTTCTGATTCTCAGATTTCTGTCTTTGGTTTCTTCATGGGCTACCCACCCTATGACAGATGACCCTCAGTGTGCAGTTGTTTTTAGGTTTACACATCACGATTTTTTTACCAATAATTTGTTTATATGTTCAGTATCAAGTCATGTTGTTTGAAACCCAACTTGAGCGTCTGCATGCCACACCATTGCAGTCTATAGGTGACCAGTGAACTAATCTTTATCATTTACTGATGTGTTTCATTCTAGTATTGCTGTATGTAATGTGTATCATTGATTATTAATCGTGTTACCTCTAAATATGATCTTTTAGTTTTATTTTTCATTTTTTTCTATTCAATTTTTCTAATCTTACCCATTTGCAGGCCCCCTGTGATTAGAGAAAACGCCCTGAAGAAGGTGGCACCCTGATGATTGGGTGATTGCACCGAAACGCGCGTCGGCGTGTCCTTTTGTTCGATCTGGCGTATCCCTCTTCATGATTTAGTGGTGTCTAACATTTTAGACACTTCAATACTGTGAGGAGATTGTTCCTCTGTATATCTACAAACATTTTTATGTAGAGCAAATGTATGTTTTATGTTTTTGGCTGACTGTGTATGAATGTATGGGTTGTTTGATAAGAATGACTGTTATTTAACTGTATATATACTCTTCTAATCCCCCTATGGGGGCCCATTTTGATTTTTTGTATATATCCTTCCTAAAAATCTATTTTTTTGCTTATCCCAAGCACATGAGTTTCTTGTAGATTTATTAATAGAATTATTGTACAAAAATAATAAAGAGAAAAACACTATCTTTAACCACAAATTCATTTTGTTTGTGTGCTCTCTTCCCAATGGTGTGGCTGTTGACAACCAACTATGGGTAACGTATCAGTGAGATTTATTTGATCCACCTATATATGAAAAGGTAGAGCTTTATTACTGTTTGTGTTATTGACCCGGAGCGGGTTGCGCCCGGCGGGTGCCGGGCGCTTGGAGCCAGAAGCGAGAGCCCCACGGGGCTCGCCCCCCCGCCTCACCCGGTAAGTGAAAAAATGATAAGAGTAGTGGTATTTCACCGGCGGCCCGAGGGCCACCCACTTATCCTACACCTCTCATGTCTCTTCACAGTGCCAGACTAGAGTCAAGCTCAACAGGGCCTTCTTTCCCCGCTGATTTTGCCAAGCCCGTTCCCTTGGCTGTGGTTTCGCTAGATAGTAGGTAGGGACAGTGGAAATCTCGTTCATCCATTCATGCGCGTCACTAATTAGATGACAAGGCATTTGGCTATTTGTACCACCTCGCGGTGGCTCATTCTGGGTTATTATGCTGCCCATCAGCGTCAAATCGGTTTTGCTTCCAACAATACAACATTTGTTCGCTCCGGAGTACAGCCACACTTTAAGCTGCCCTCACTGGAACTGGGGTCACGTATAGGCCAGAGATAGTACACCCTGCAGTACTATTCCAACAATATAAAATTGTCTACGAACAGTCCTGATTAGCAGGACATCAATAATCAAGGCAATAAGTAGTGACTATGTGTATGTAATTATTTGAGACCTATTATATTCAAGAAGCATAATGTACACATTTATATCTAAATCATTATAATGTAAGCACACAACTATAATAAGAATACACATCTATAAATTGCACGTCTAGTTTGGAGAAATATTTCTATAACTTCACATCTATAAAATCCACATCTATACTATTAACTATTAACTATTACGTAACTGTTGAACCATATGTAAATCTAATACTTTGTAAAAGTGACATGTGTGCTGTACGATAGTGTACATCTCAGTGTTTGACCTGAAATTTATTTGTCCATGAATACTTGGCACATTTTTAGAGTGTCCATTAATGTAGTCAGGCAAACATTCTTCTTGAATGGGAACGACATTTGCAGACCAAGATCAGCCAGAGCAACATCATTACATTGAGGCCAAATACCCCGACATCCGACAATAAAGCCATGACATTTTACAGTTTTACATTTGGTAAGATCTTTGATTTGCTGTGATAGATCCTGGTAGTATTTAACTTTGCTCTCATACGCTAGTTCAAGGGAATTCTGTGAGTTTTCATAACGAATTGAGACATCAACCACTACAGCAGTACCATTTTTGGTGAACACTACATCTGGTTTTCTTAGTTCACCTTGATTATGTTTGACATGAGGTTCCCTGTATGTCATCCACCCACACCTTTTTGCTCTATCAATTAGCAATTCCAACACTTTGTTATGCCTTTTTATTCTTATGTCCTTGGTTTTAGGACATGCACCTGAAATATGAGCAATTGTTTCACACACATCTTTACAATATCTACAAGTAGCAAATGTACGATTTCTTCCCCTAGTGATGGTTTCTCTAGTATACAATACAGTTGCTCTCAGCATTAGCGCAGCTATGTATTGATTTTCTTTTATTTTGTTATGTTTGTTGATCCAAAAATTTGAGGTTGGATTACTCGCTAAGTATTTGATACCATCACCTTGGACAGGGAGATTTGCCCATTTCTCAAATTCTTCTTTCCTCCAGTCATATGTTGCTATCAAATTTAGTTCATGACTCAGAGATCTACTGCCTACTATGTTGAGTTTGTGTGTTTTAATGATGTTATCAATTTTTTCATTGATTATTTCTCCTGCATACATGAATGAATGAGCTATGTACAGGTCTGGAGCTTCCCTGAGGTACAATAAGTTATTAACTTTGTTCAGACCAATTGTCGTACATAACTTTGGAATACTGAGGCCCCCAAAGGATCTTTTCGAGTACAGGAGACCATCACATGTGTATGCAGGAAGGTGTAGGAAATGTTTGACATACTTTCTAATTGTTTGATCCAGAATGTTTAAAGTTTTCGCTTCTGTTCCTGTCATTTCCAGTTTAAATGACAGTTTAGGGATCAAGTATTTACAGAATATTTCTATTTTCTGTGTGGGCTTAAGTGGTAGATTGTCGAGTTTTTGAGCCCAGTCAACAAGAACTTCATTAATTTTGTTGTTGCTTGAATGGCCGGTGTGTGGATCGAAGTTCAGTCCGAGGTATCTCTCACTTTCTCCTGGGTGGATGTTTTCAATGTTTTGTTTTTCAAATTGCCATGGTCTACAGTTGTTTACTAGGATCTTATCTTTACGATGACTTATATAAAATCCATGTGTTTTTTTCACATTAAGTTTTAATCCTGTTATTTTACTGAATTTTTCAATGATTTTCAGATTTGTACTCATTCCTTCCCAGGTGTTGCTGAGTACTGCGATGTCATCGGCAAAGGCCAGAGCGGTGATTTGCTTGATGAGATTATTGGAACCAAATGTGAAGCCCTTGCCTTCTTTCTGAAGATCACAGATCAGAGGATCCATGGCAATATTAAACAGCAGTGGGAATAAAGAGTCACCTTGCTTAACTCCTGACTTCATTGTTATTTCTGGAGTTGCTTCATTGTTTTTTCCCTTGAAAAATGTTGTTGAGTCAGTGTATAAGTCTTTTATTATGTCTCTGATGCATGATGGAACCCTGTGTCTTTCAAGACTCTGTAGAATATGACCATGGCTGACAGAGTCAAAAGCTTTTGATATATCTATGAACACCACTGCCAACGAGCTTCTGTTCTTTCGTGCCCCTTTTATAATGTTTTGCAGAAGAGTCAGATTTTCGAGACAACCTCGCACCTTCATGAAGCCTTTTTGTCTCGTATTTATTTCAACGAAAAATGTGAGTCTTTTAGTTAATATTTTTGTGAACAGCTTCATGAATGCCGTACCGATAGTAATTGGACGCCAATTACTTATCTTTTTGAGTTCGCTAATCGGTACATTCTTGGGTATTAGTATTGACCTGTTCTTCTTAATACTTTCTGGTACTCTT